>NW_024545669.1:0-5340 GCF_018152505.1 Drosophila elegans | reverse complement strand
AACGAACCTTTTAAGATAACAGATAAACTCAAGTTAGATCACCACATCTCACAAAATAGGCTGCTTCCGAATAGAAGTTATGCATTTAGGAAACACAGATCCCACATCTATGTGCATAACTGATCTAATAGCCTGATTCCATTGCCGCATTAGTGTACTTTTTAAATGTGACTGATTCCATTGGCGCATTAGCATTTAGTAATGCTACTCCGACATGTGAGTGGCACTAACAGCTGATCTGGGCTTGTATACTTTTGAATTTTGGCAAATCCAAAAGAAAATAATTAAAATTAATGAACATGAGTGAGTTTACTAAACTCTGTAATGCTCAGCAGGACATCAATATTGCGACGGAGGCATTTGCCAACTTGGACGACAAAGAAGAGAAGCTGATTGCGTTGTTATGACGTGTTTGCAATGGAGACCACCACAGTTTCTAAAAAGGGCAAGGATCCCCGTATATGTGAGAGTTATTTAATGCCAGAGATCCAGCAGTAATGCATTTTGGTACTGCGAGCAGAATTTGCAGCGTGCGCTCTAGGTTTCAGTCATTTTTATACAAAATAGATTTTATATTCAAAAGACATCAAAAATTGCGCCAACCTTGCTTATAGAAAACAGCTGGTGGTGGCACGAAGAATTTCGGTATTTTCCAGTATTCCCTGTGTAAATACATAAATGCGCATTTGGCTAAATGCGTTTTAATGCGACAATGGAATCATGCTATAATAAACAAAGTGCAAGCATTAAAAGCAGAAGGACATCAGGTAGTGGCAGCATGTTTAGATCTGCAAAAAGCCTTTGACTGTGTCGATATAGGAATCTTAGAGAAAAACTCCTAAATCTCAACGTTGCCTGGTTAACTCACTTCCTTATGAGTGAGTTCTTGTCAAGGGGAAGAGTCGCCCCACTTTGTTTAATCTATACACTGCAAGTCTTCACAATGCAGACGATGCTACCTTCTCAGGAGCAAGGGATATACTTTTAGAAAAAATAGCAGAGTTTGAAATAGAGTGTAGAGAGCTTAATTTATTCTTTAATCCAGCTAAGTCCAGCGTTATTCACTTTAATCTGCGCAAACAGCCGCTTCAAGTTTTTTATAAGGGAATTCCAATTAAAGATGTAGTGCAAATCAAATATCTAGGACGAATAGTAGCCGCTAATAATTCTGCATGCGCAAACATTGAACAGGTAAAATAATCAGCAAACAAAACAAATGCATTTTTAAAATTGCTTAGTGGATGCACTTTCGGGATAATTCCCAACAAGGTCTTCTGCTTTAGAACGCGTTTGCCAGAAGAAGTCTAGAATATGCATGTTCTTCATTTAGCAAAATGTCCAAAACAGCTATGGATAGGATAAAAGTACAAACAAATTTCAGTCTTAGACGCGTACTCGGCTTAACAAAGTGAACACCGGTACCGATCTTATATCACATGGCGGCGGAGCTTCCGCCCGAGTACAGAATTTGTTTTTAAACGGCAAAAGAATTGATAAAAGTTTTTGCCCATGAGTTGTCAGCCAAAGAATCACTTGTATCCAACAGTGAGATTAATAATAGTTATGCCAAATTATATAAACACTTTAAACATATTCTAGATCAAGTTAAAATCTGTGATCCATTACCTGTACATAATAGTAAGATAAGAGTAGACCTAAATTTCTTTAAGGGAACTGCCAAAATCAAATGTGATATGAATACAGCTAGTATTTTACAAATATTTAAGGAAAAAATGGGATCTCTTAGGAATAGAGACTTTGACATCATTATCACAGACGGGTCAGTAACAGATAGGTATTCAAGCGCAGCGTTTTTAGTAAATAGCTCGAACTTCACAGACAGTTTCTGTACGAACAAGATTTTGTCGTCTCTATCGGCGATTGATAAGGCAGTCGACAATGTCGGTAAGCATAACTCGTGTAGCCCTCTTGACTGAATGCAGAAACAGCGCAACTGCAATTTTTAAGTCCAGTCACGACAACTACATAACCTGCAACTTAAGAAAGAAAATTGCCAATCATCCTCAATTGGTGGCTGTTGAAATTCATTATTCATACCAAGCCACACTGGCGTACCCCAAAACGAATTCATGGACTTGGCTGCCAAAAACGCTCCCTCACACGGTACCTTCACTGTTGTGGGATGGAGTATAAAAGATGCCACAGCGGAAAACACAGATTAATACAGGAGAGCTGGGACAAGGAGTACGCCGAATTCGCTAGTGGCAAACAGCGGGGTTACTGCGAACTCTTCCCAAAAACGCTAAACAAATCTTGGTTTAACAACTTGAACTCAGGCCTTCGGCTATAAAAATCATAAAGATTAAATGTAACGCTTACAACTATACTTAAAAAAATGCACTTATAAACAATAACAGATGACAGTGCAACGATTCGATAACTCATCGCACACAAATCACGTTCCAAATACAACCAAACAACACTACCCAAGACTAAAAAAATACCACGACATATACAAAATTATAATTGAATATCTCGAAAAAATTAAGATAAGCATTTGAATAACCAACCAGTAACCAAACCAATAGATTGGCGATTTCCAAGTACGCGAGGGCGGACAATTAACTCC
Organism: Drosophila elegans; assembly: GCF_018152505.1. Taxonomy (NCBI): domain Eukaryota; kingdom Metazoa; phylum Arthropoda; class Insecta; order Diptera; family Drosophilidae; genus Drosophila; species Drosophila elegans. The sequence continues at coordinate 2,750 of NW_024545669.1, read as the reverse complement.
ACGGCACTTACGGGCTTTGCGGAAACTTAAACCACAATTGGACGAAATTGGTGGCTTTGGTGTCATTGCCACATCGCACCCAACCTTCCTTGGGTGCCCCACGGGTAATGTTGGAGGCACACCCCATCTCCGGCAGACCGAAGTCTATTCCTTGTGGATTATGATCGACTCATCTCCCCGCCCAATACAGACATAGTTAGACGCGCGGCTAGGGCGCGGAATTAAGCTTCTAATTCCAGATTAGAATTTACAGTGAGTATTTAGCACAATGTTGACTGCATGATTTTCATAAACTAATGATTTTACAATTTATTTATTGCAGAGTTGAACGTTTGGTCATGGTCGACGCTGCAGCAAAAAGGGAGAGACTGCTTGCGGCGATTACCAGCACGAGTACGGTACCTAATAGTCCGGAGGAAGCTCAACCTTTGGCCAGAAGGGACCGGATGCATTGCGTCGGTGGTCCCAGGGATGACTACGTACCCAGCGCGGGTATTCGTTCCCGGTACGGACTCATCGAGGGAATCACCGTATGTGGTCGTCACGGAAACAATTGCTGGAGGCGTTGATGCCGCTGCTGATCTCTGCAGCTGCTGCTGCTGATGTTGCTGCGGATCGCTGCTGAATGCTGCTGCGGATCGCTTCTGATGCTGCTGCGGATCGCTGCTGACGGTCAGGTGCAGCCTACTTATCGTCTAAGGACGACGTGGTCTCCACGACTAGGTTAGGTCTGCCAGTTAAGTGTCTTCTGTTCACGAGTTTCTAAAATTAGATAGGGTTCCTAGTGCTTGAACTTACCTATGCACAAATAACAAATTTTAAGTACTCCTTTTTTCTCCGACCGTTTTTTAACCACTTTTTGCAGCTACTGAAGTAAAACCCAGACCTACACCAATGTCGTTCGCCATTTTCACTCCCGCTCTCCCAAAATGGGTCAGTAAACGCATTCAAGGTCATTTAACCATTTGATGGATGGTGGAAAATGGATGGTGGCTCTGTAGGAACACCAGTCCACCATCTACCATAAATCACAATCGTTTCGCTTGGATGGGCTCTGTGGGACTGGGCTATAACGGCTTAGTTACACTTGGGTTGCTTCATTGCGTCTGTGGCTAGACGCTGTTTATTATATAGGTTTTGTATATGCAAAATTTTGATTTTTACTAGATATTTACTCGATATTTGGCATATCGATATACTATCGTGGGGAACTATCACCACTATCGACCGAAAACAACTGCAAAAATAGCCGGTAAAAAAGGCGGGAAGATTTTCCTTGTCAAATCAAAACAAAGAACAGCTGTTCAAACGTTATGCAGCACGTCTGTCAAGTGTAAAAACCTATTCTGCTTCATTGCTTCTCTTCCGATATCGATAGAAGACGTGCGTGAGAATAACTAGGATATTAAATTCTCATTTTCATCCAGTCTGCCAAATGGAGTTCAAATATTTTGTACGCATATTTAGCGACATGGTCAAATGGGTGGAGATTGAAAATGAATCTTGCGATACTATTGTAGGCTACTTTTCTTCAATTCCATAAAAAAGCGTTGGGACCAGGCAGGATTTTACAAACTATAAACGCATGTCATTATGCAAAAAGTGTTTAACAGAAAAGATTGATCTAAGTAATCTATACGACTTAGCTTAGCGTGCTGATGAAAATAAATTGCAAGTTGGTAGCTCTTTCAATGTATTCAATAGGCATGTTTGTCAGAACTAGAGGTTGAGTCAGTTAGTCTATTCAGGGGACGACACACATTCACATCTGTAATATCGTCAAGTCGGACTGCGTCTGATTTGATTTTAATAATGTCAATATTAATAAGCACTTCTCACTGTCTGACACACAGAAATGTAAACCTATTATCACAGAAATTCTCAGGCACTAATCTAAGGTACATATGTATTGCTATCACAGATTTTTGGTACATTGCATTCTGAAAGTTTATGTTAATTTTTTATGTCAATATCCTGTCCCGGTGTTGCTATTTCCTTACCTATTCCTAAAGACTTTATTTCCCTCCATGTTTGACTAGTTGATGATGAATTTTTAAATCTACTTCTATAGAAGTTTGCCTTCGCAGAGTCAATTAGTTTATTTACTGTCTGTCTTAATAGTCCTCTACCCTTTGCACTTTTGGTATGCGTCATTTTGCGCTTTTCTGCCAACTTGATTTCGTTGCTTAGGAAAGGCTTTTTAAAATGTTTGTTTATTTTGCGACTGACTGGACCAAAATTATTATAAGATTGAAAAACAATTTTAACTAATTATAAGCCTAATGATTTCATGTCACTTTTGAAATCTGTTATTAAAACGAAGTCCACAATTTCTCCGAGTGACTTGACAGACTTTCGCGATCGTAGGCGTTAGAGCGCGTTTCCAATTTAAAAATAGACTTGCGCTGCGTTGTCGTTAGCTCAAAGAAGTTGGATAGACTAAAAATTTTGCATTTTGAAAAGCGGAATCTTTTGCCCTTTTGTTGCCCACGTTTGCCCATAAATTAGTTTTTTTGCTCACCTCTTTAAAATATGATTTTTTTAACAAAAAACGTTTGCCCACCTACTAAAACTTACTTTATCCGACATAGGTCGTTTGCCCACCCATTAAAAATAGTTTACTTGAAAAATAAAAACTGCCAATTTTTGCCCACCTAAGAATTTCAGAATTTAAAAAAAATCGTTTGCCCACATAAACATATTTTTAAAAAGGGTTTTTGCTTTGCTTTTTCGGTGCAACTCAAAAGTAT
>NW_024545668.1:0-27732 GCF_018152505.1 Drosophila elegans | reverse complement strand
ACGTTAACGGGCGGCTAGCTCAGAGAGTTATGGGTTCGTTCCACCAAATTTATATTGGGTGATTGCCTTTGACCAATGAATAACGCAAGAGTTCTGTTGGGATCGTAACTGTCTTTATTCGTCTCCCTTGTAGCAAGCCTCGCGGCTCTTCAGCTGCTGCTGCTCCTCGTCGTCGTCCTCTGCGGCGTCGCTCCTCGTCGCTGTCCTTCGCGGCGTCGCTCCTCGTCGTCGACTGCTTGCTGGTATCTGCCTTGTGACGGCTCCTTCGAGACTCTGGATGTTATGCGAACCTCACTATCGGGACCGGCAAGGTGTTTCGCCTAGCAGGTAGAACGCCGTTCTGCCTTTTCGCCTAGCTACCTTTATCGCAGGCTCCCTAAGTTGGTCCGGATTGTGTCGGCAAGGTGTATCGCCTGAGCCGGTTGAACTCGGTTCGACCTCTTCGCCCAGCCACCTTTATCGCAGACTCCACGCAAGGACTCCCTGAGCTCGATTTAACCACGACCTAGCACCCGTTGGATCTCAGCGTTGAAGCCTCAGCCTTGTAGACTCTCAGTCGTTCGGCGTCTCGACTTTGCGATCTTGATCCTGGTACTCGGCACTTGATTAACTTGCTACTAGTCTCGCGTACACGCACTCGCTTTGATTCTCGCACTATTACTCTCCCTGTGCTGCGCTTGCGCCGCCTTTTATAGCCTGTGATGGTCCCGTTATTTCCCTTTTCCAGCTCGCGTGATCGGGTCCAAGGTCCACTGCCGCACCGTTAGTTCACGGTGCGTCCTCTTCGTGCGGGTCCGAAGTCCGCCAATTTACCGTTCGACCCTGTTGCCCTTGCCGTATGAGGGTCCAAAGTCCAGCGTGGTACCGTTAATTCACGGTGTCTCCGCTTTGCCCGGGTCCAAGGTCCGTTGTTTACCGTTTGACCTTGTTGCCCTTGACTCCTCCGGCATTCTCGCCTCCTTCGCTGTTGCTATGCAGCTCTCCTGCCTCGGAATTTGTGGGGAGTTTTAAGACTCCTCACACTTTTTCCTAAGGCACGATAAATTTATTGTCGTTATGTAGGAGAGGGAGTGATTTCCAAATATCAAAAATTGTTTGTCAACACCTAAAATTCCTCTTCCCAGTTTTATTTAATTAAATTTTTTTTCTTGTACCTACAAAGTCCCACATGTTCCAATTACATGTAAAAACTTTGGTCTTTTGCTTGTATTTAATTGTTAATTTATTATTGTTGGGTGTTGTTGATTGTTCAGACGAGTCTTATATTGACAAAATAATTAGTTATGAACTATTAGTTAGTTATGCACGGAATGATATTTTAGTGCTGGCTCCTTTCTGGCCAATTGGTAGTGACAGCAACTATTTTCTCCAGTTCGTGTCCGTGATCCCGATGAATCTGCACAGATCGCTTGTACATCCGGAGGAAATTCAAAATCAATATAAGGATCAAGAGTCCTGTAATGAGGCACACGACATTGTAGACTTTAGTTATGTCCTCCTTGTTATCAACAATTTCGACGTGGCTTACCCATGATATATAAATAATGGGTTTCTATCGGGATCCAAATTAGATCACTCGGATAGGTCCTCCGCGTTTTCTGTTTTTGGCGGTAGTGGACATAACGCGGTCGTTTCTGTTTCGACTCCCGATTCTCAGTTATCTTGGACTCTGACTGTCGATCCCAAGGTGCAGGTCCTTTTATACCGGTATTGTTTAGGTACAGCATTTTCCCGTTTTCTGGCTTAATGGCCCACTTCTGGATTCTGCTTAGTTTCGTGTTATTTGCTGCTCTCACCCATTGCCTGCTGTATGTTCTTGTGAATTACTTACTCTGACCAATTCCTTGCTGGTCACTGTATTGGCCAATTTCGGTGTTTCACCACCTGCACTTTACAGTGTCTTCTGTTTCTCGTAATTTTTTTTTTTTTATTCCTTGCCCCGCTTAAGGCTGCTCCCGTTACAGCACCGTCAAATAACGGTTATCACTTCAAATAACGGTTATTTACTTCTGAACACAGGGATTGTAAAAATACCTTTAAGTTATGATACAGATTAATCAAACAAAAATATTAGAAACATATTAGGACTTTATGAAATACGAAAACAAGTTTAATTACGTTCCAGATATTGCCTTAGCACTAAAACAACTAAAACATGAAATCAAGGGAATTATTTTTACACAAAGACAAAAACGAGGATTAATTATAATTGTAGGAACTGCTTATAAATACTTATTTGGAACATTAACAGAAGACGATAAAAAAGAGGTAGAAGATAAATTAGAAAATTTACAAGATCAAGTAATTGAAAATAAAGATTTTAATGAAATAGTTACAGTAATAAATAAACAATCCGAAGACATATAAAGACTTGTGAAAGATGAAGAAGAAATAGATGCATTACACATTTTTAGATATTCATTAAACATTTTCCTTGAGTATATTGAAGATTTACAAGTGGGTTTACAATTAACAAGAATAGGAATATTCAATCCTAAAATATTGAAACATGAAGAGTTGGATGATATAGACGAAGAAAAACTTTCATCAATCAAAACTTCAGCTTGGATAAGTAGCCAGACTAAAGACACTTTTATTTTAGTTCATATACCAACTTCATTTAAGGAAACCCAAAAATATAGAATTATAAAATACCCAGATAATATAGGCCGACAAATTGACATAAATGATAACTTTGAATATTTTGTAACTGATAAAAACACTGTTTTTTGTTTAGGAAATACATCAAGTTTAGACCAAAAATTTATAATCACTGATCAATGTATCTCTCAAATTCTTACTAATCAACTAGCGAATTGTCAACACACGTTTATATCAGAAAATGAATCTATAAAATATATTGAACCGAACATCATTATAACTTATAATTTAAGCAAAACACAAATTAAACAAGATTGTGAAATATTCAACAAAACGATACAGGGAAACAACATAATACAATTAAGTCAATGCATTTTAGAAATAAGAAACATAAAATTTACTACTTCAAAGATTATAAACGAATATAAAATTATATTATCTAGCACGAATGTAACATTATATGAACCACTTCCATTGTTAAAAATTAAGATATCAATTAGTTATCAAGAAAAGCAAGAAACAGTTTACAAGTGGATTTTATTCACAATTTTAATAATTATAGTTTTAACAATCACTACTTACATCATATTTACCTACAGGCGCCTAGCCAACAAAAAAGAAATTTTTGTTAGATTCAACAAGGATGTTGAATGTTCTAAAGGAGGGACGAGTGACGTATTGCCAAATACTCCAGACATCAAGCCTAACACCCAGCCTGTATATCCCGAGATACCCATTACTTTAATTGTCAAACATAACACCCAACCTGTATATCCCGAGATACCCATTAATTCATTTGTCAAACATAACATTTCAGAGCCTACCATAGGAGTTATTCAAATTAATAAACATTTCCCGTTAGACATAAACATTTCCCACGCCTGTTATCAACAGTCCCCTTATTATAAACATTTCACACGCCTTTACCGACGACAGTAGACATAAACAAACCCATTCATCAGCATAAAAGCTTTGACCAATCCAAATTTAATAAACAAAAGATGCAGCCTGACAACCCACCCATCAGGCCACCAATTCGACCAATCGAAATCTCCTGATCGAAGTCCACTTTCGCTGCTAGCGTCGCTGTCACCGATAAAAGCCATAGTTATAAGAATAATGCAATTGTAAAGACAGTTCAATTTTGGGAATCTAACTATTAAGACATTACCAATAAAACTCCACTGTATTTTAAAATAAAAATCGTTTTTTTTAATATATCGCAAAGTGAAAAATCTAATTTATATACTTGTCACCTGACCTTTTTCTATTTTTGTTGAAGGCAAATTAATGATAAAAATAGCCCGGATATTTCAGATAATAGAGCGTGAGACTCCTAAATCCCAGGGTATGGGTCGAGGCCACACGTTAGGGCAATAACAACCTAATTACAATCGCTCCTCGTAGGTTTTTTTGCGAGTGCATTCCATGCTGAATCAGCGACCCTCGAGAGTGTTACGGGAGCGGGGTAAGAAATAAAACAAGAATGAATAACCAGAGACAGAAGACACTGTGAAGTGCAGGTAGCAAAACACCGAAATTTGCCGATACAGTAACTAGCGACGAATTGGTCAGAGTAAGCAATTCATAAGAACTTACAGCAGGCAATAGGTGTACGCAGCAATTAATATGAAACCTAGCAGAATCCAGAAGTGGGCCATTAAGCCAGAAAAAGGGGGAAATGCTGGACCTCAGTGGGAACACTTAAATGACCTGGACGCAATACCACCGGTATAAGAGGTCCCCCCACCTTTGATTCGAGAGTCACAGTCCAAGATAATTGCGAATCAGACAGTCACAGTCCAAGATAATTGCGTTTGGATTCAATTAACTTGTTATTATTAATTTTTAAAACGAACTTTTGAAGAAACAGCCCCACGTTGGGTGCCAGTTAATTGCCTTCCGGAACATGTTAATAAAAAAATTTATTTTTATTTTTTAAATATTATATAGTGATAAACCTTTATTGATAAAAATATTAACACAATTATTTCTAAACACTTTTTGTTACTTTCTATTACCGATCGCGGTCTCGATTAAAATTGGTCTGACTTTTCCAATCCCAAATCAAATCCAACGAACCTCGGCCAGGAGCTTTTCTTTAAGAACTTTAGAACTTTAATTTATGTTTAGATTAAAAGCTTAAGATGAAACTGTGGCATCTAATTCTGAAATTCAATAATGCTGACCGATGCAAATTGTCGGACACTTGAAACGCAAAAGGCGCAATTGATTGAGCTTCGCACGGAAACTGATGTTTTCTTTAATTTTGATCTGTTTAACTTAGCTGGGGAACCAAGATCGGACCTCAAAGTCAAAGACAAAGGCAAATGCAGAGATTGAAATTATTGTTTATAAAAGCCATAAGTGACCTGGTTTCACGGGTTGTATAACTTGAAGCTATGATGATTTGGAGCTCAATTATTAGATAGTTATTACATTTTTATTATTTCTATTGGAGCTATATGATATAGTCGTTTAGAAACGGACGGACAGACGGACGGACAGACGGACAGACATACGGACAGACAGACGGGCGGACAGACAGACGGACGGACGGACAGACAGACGGACGGACAGACGGACGGACAGACGGACATGGCTAAGATCGACTCGCTTAGTGATGCTGATTAAGAATATATATACTTTATAGGGTCGGAAATGTCCCCTTCACTGCGTTGCAAACTTCTGACTGAAAATATAATATCCTCTGTAAGGGTATAAAAATTATAACTTTGCTTTTTTTTTATTTTTTTTTTTAATTCTTCAACATATAGTAATAGTTATATATTTTAGAATGACGGTTTAAATTTTATTAAAATCGGACGACTTTATCATTTAGCTCTCATCAAAACAATAAAAATATATAATTTTTTTTTTTTAAATGTAACTTTTCTATTTTGTAATTTTTCTTTCTTAATTCTTTTTGTCTTAATATTAATTTGACAGTTCAAAAAATACTCTTTTAATTTTATTAATAACGGAAAACGATATTATATAGCTGCCACAGGAAGTATCGAATAATTAAGCTGCAAATCATCATAGATTCAATGTTTTTAAACATATACGCAAGTAATTCATAATTTTAATGTTTTCAAGAATATTTAGTTTTTGCAATAGCTGAGAGGGTATATGAACTTAAGCTTGCCGAAGTTTGCTTTCTTTCTTGTTTTTTAATAAAACCTGATCTCCTATTTTTAAATCTAAGTCCAAATTATTTTTGTCGCAAATAATTTTTTGTTTTAGCTTGAGAGATTCTATTGTAGCATTAGTCTAGCTCTCTTAAATGCCTGTTCGAATCTAAATTTTGATTCCTTAGCATAGTCTTCTATATTATAAAGGGGTTTTATGTTATCTTTGCTACTAAAATGTTTTTGTAAATTTGAAGTTTTACCAAAAACTAGCTCATATGGGTAATAGTCATATGCCACAGAGGGTGTTGTGTTGAAACAATATACGAAGTATCGTAGCCATACACCCCAATCAGTTTTTTCAACTGAGATGTATGAACGAATGTACTCATTGAGTGTTCTGTGGCTTCGCTCCACGGTACCTACAGTTTGGTGGTGACGTGCAGTTGATGTTATGTTTTTACATAGATCTTCAATAATTGAATTTTTATATTCCGTTCCCATGTCGGACCGTACTTAAGAATAATATCTTCAAATATAGCTTTCGCTTCTGTGCTTGCACTCTTATTTGATATTGGTATAGCTACTAGATATTTAGTTAAATCGCAGTTGAGTGTTACTGCTTATTCGTTTCCATTATTAGATTTTGGTAGTGACCAATTGAATCCACAATTACCCTATCGAAAGCTCTTTGTGGAGTGTCTGTTATAATTAATGGGGTCTTGGTATGTTTAGTCGTTTTAGACTTTTGGCATTTAGGACATTTCTTTATGTACTCTTTTATGTCTTTAGACATATTTTTCCAGGAATAGTGTCTCTGCCACTTTGAGTTGGCTGATTTTGTTAATACCGGCCTGCTTTTCAAGAAATAATTGACCTAAGTCAATGGTTCCATCGCTTAATTCATATCTCGCTGTAATTTTCTTTCCATGCTTATAAACACATATTGTTCACATGCAAGGTCACTACTTTACGAACTTCATCATTATTAATGACTTCACATGCGCTGGGCTTTGAAGCTTTATCTATAGATTGCTTATGCAATTCTATTTGTTCTTTTTCTGCGCAGGATTTTTGTCTACTTTGGTTTCTGGTAGTGACTTTCAGAACCATATTGCTTAATTGTATGTTTTTTAAGCCAGTGATAGTGATTATTGATAGCGCAGCGGCTACATAGTTGTCTTTACCCCTTAGATACTCTACCGTAAAATTATATTCCTCTAATTCAAGTCTCATTCGTGTTAATTTGGAACTGGGGTTTACCATTAAATATAAGTAGATAAGTACTCTGTGGTCTGTTTTGACGGTGAAGTGTCTACCATAAATATATGGTCTGAGATGTGTTATTGTCAAATGAATAGCTGCCAGTTCTTGTTCTGTTGTGCTCTTGTTGCTTTCACCTTTTTTTAAAAGATTTTGATGCATACGCTACAGTTGTTCATTCGAATTTTACATCTTTCTTACATAATCTTGTTATGTGACGGGAATATTCAGCAAAATTTTTTATAAGCCGTCTGTAATAATTGCAAAATGCAATGAATCTTCTAGCGCTGTCCGCATCATATGGGACTGGATAATTTTAAATGACGTCGTATTTTTTGTCGTCAGGCAAGATTCCTTTATCTGTGCACTTATGTCCTAGATAAGTGACTTCGTGTTGTGTTGCCTACATTTCTCGAAAAGTCAGTTAAATTGTTGAGCATATGTTTTTCGGAACAGCCTATGACTATTAAATCATCCATATAAATGCTTGCGAAGGTTCTAATCCAGAGAAAGCTATATTCATCATTCTCTGAAAAGAATTTGGCGCTATTTTGAAACCGAATGGTAATCGCGTAAAGCGATATGAACCATTGTTTCTTGAAAGGATGTTATATCCCGTGAACTTTTTTCGGGTTCAATTTGGAGAAACCCGGACATTAAGTCAAGGCATGCGAAATATTTTGCTCTACCTAGTTGATCTAAAATATCGTCAATTCTATGGAGTGGAAATTTATCAGGCAAGAGTTTTTTTATTAATCTGACGATAGTCAATTACTAATCGCAATATTTTCTTTTCCGAAGTGACTTTTTGGGTACTAATAGAAGTGGGCTATAAGGTGATACAGAGGATTCCACTATTTTGTCATTAATGAGTTTTTGAATTTGTTTTTGAGTCTCTTCTTGTTGACTATGAGGATTTATATAATTTTTTATATATACGTGTTCGTCATCATTTAATCTCAGTTGTTGTTTATAAAAATGATTGGTAGTGGTCAATTCAGTTTCTAGTCCGAATACATCGCTATACTGGGTGCATAGTTTTGTTAGTTGTTTTTTGAAAGTCTGTTTGTACATCGTAGTTTGGAAGTGGTTCATGTTGAATATTGTTAATGTAAACTACCTGATTTATATTTGTTGTGTTTAATAGTCTTATGTATGCATTTCGGACAGTTGCTATGGTTTTTGCAATATAAATATCATGCTGGATTTCTTGATTCGGAATTAATACACTGTCTTCTTCTGAATTTATTTCAATTTTTTGGACGACTTGGGATCTTGCTGGTAGAATTAGGGGAATTGTTGCCAGAACTGTATGTTATTGGAACATAAATTTGATATTTGAGGTTATTTGGTCTAATTATAAGCCAGTCTTCAGACGGCTTGAAGTCTAGTTGACAGTTGTATCTTTTAATAAAATCGATTTCAATGTGAGTTGATCCTTTCGATTTGATAACTTCTTGACTTATTCCCTGTATGTTTATTATATGATTATTTTGAATGTGTTGAAAAATAACGGAATTTTCGTTCAATATGGATATTTCCGCACCTGTATCTAGTAGAAAAACTAATTCTTTTCTGTTGCTACATTAATGAAAGTGACGATTGTACCTTGACTGAGATTTATGGTGTGAATTTTGATGTTATCTACTGTTGTGTATCTAAAGGTATTTGGGAGTTTCCCAAATATGTTTGGGTTACCCTAACGTTGTTGTTTTGATTATTGTTGTTATTGCCATTGTTGTTTCCCCCGCCGTTGTTACCCCGCGGTTGTTTCCCCGCGGTTGTTTCCGCGGTTGTTTCCCCCGCGGTTGTTTCCACCGCGGTTGTTGTGTAACCGTTGTTTTGTTTATAGCCGTTGTTTTGGTAATAATTAGCATTGCCCGTCATTTCAGTACTTCATTGTATGTACTTGGTGACGTCTTCGTTCACAGTTGCAAAAATGCCTGCTTCCAATATTGTTTTAATGGCCGCCTTTAATTTTCGCTCACAATTTTTAACCATTGTGGTGATGGCTTCTTTGTGCTGAATTTGTCAGCGTGTTCGGCCGATTGGCCTTCATCAATGTACGAAGCTTCTATTTCTGTTGTAAATTTGTCTGCTGTCTTGCCTTTCTGGCTTCGTTTTTCCATTTTGGTTTTAACTACGTCGGATGTTCCGTCGACTACAGTGTCTTGCAGTTTTTTGATTAACTCCGTTGAACTCCGGGATGGCATTTGATATTTCTTTTATGTTTGCCCTTTGGGCAATGGTTTCATCAGTCATTGTGGTCGGTTTAACTTCTACAATGCTATTGTTATTATCAGAGTCCTGATATGACAATTCAGATTGAATAAGGACTGCAGGAATAGTTTTTTTTTTTTTTTTATACATATGCATTTTATTTATTGAATCTTCTCTGAAATGAGACTGACAATAAGTATATAAAATCTTAAATTAAAAAGCTATATCTGACAGTCAAGTTGACTGACGCGGGATGAAAGGGCTCTAATAACTATTGCTGAGCTGGAAGGTCATTTTGTTGCAATCGGGTCCGGTTGGAAACACTGGCTAGGCCCCCTGGCGAGCTGGTTTGGATGAGAAGTAAGCTTGGTGTGGTAGGACGCCTTTTGTTTTGAAATTTCATCTTTTACGGGTAGAATGCCAAGATCTCTGTGGATGTTGTCGTTCCGAACATACCAAGGTGCCCCAGTGATAGTTCTCAGGATTTTTGATTGTGCTCGCTGAATAATGTCGATGTTACTGCTGCTCGCGTTTCCCCACAATTGGGAGCCGTAAGTCCAGACTGGCTTAAGCGTTGAATTGTAGACCAGAACCTTGAAGTCCAGGCAGAGGGGAGAGCGAGCGTTTATGAGCCAATGGAGGTTATTGGATTTTAGTTTTAGATGAATTTTCTTAGCTTCGATATGTCTCCGCCATGTAAGTCTTCTGTCAAGGTGGACGCCAAGGAGGTACGTTACATCGTCAGCTTGTGAAAGTGGCGTTTTATTCAGAGTTAGCGGGGGACACGTTTGTCTGTTAAGAGTAAACGTTATGTGCTTACACTTTTGCGCATTTATTTTTATACGCCAGTCTGATAACCACCTCTCCACTACCACGAGATGATCAGCTAGTAGTGCTGTTGCCTGAATTGGGCATTTGGACAGACTTAAGATCGCTGTATCGTCTGCGAATGTAGAAGTAGTTAGCCGCTCGTTCGTGGGAATATCTGCAGTGTAGAGCACAAATAGAGTTGAACCAAGGGCGCTACCTTATGGAACTCCAGCCTCTATCGTGTAATCGTCGGATATTGTAGTGTTGCATCTCACGGCGAAGACTCTGTTGTAAAGGTACGATTCAAGTATCCTGTGAGTGTTTTCCGGCAGTAACATTCTGATTTTAAAATTCCTCTTCCCAGTTTTATTTAATAAAATTTTTTCTTGTACCTACAAAGTCCCACATGTTCCAATTACATGTAAAAACTTTGGTCTTTTGCTTGTATTTAGTTGTTAATTTATTATTGTTGGGTGTTGTTGATTGTTCAGACGAGTCTTATATTGACAAAATAATTAGTTATGAACTATTAGTTAGTTATGCACGGAATGATATTTTAGTGCTGGCTCCTTTCTGGCCAATTGGTAGTGACAGCAACTATTTTCTCCAGTTCGTGTCCGTGATCCCGATGAATCTGCACAGATCGCTTGTACATCCGGAGGAAATTCAAAATCAATATAAGGATCAAGAGTCCTGTAATGAGGCACACAACATTGTAGACTTTAGTTATGTCCTCCTTGTTATCTACAATGTCGACGTGGTTTACCCATGATACATATATAAATAGTGGGTTTCTATCGGGATCCAAATTAGATCACTCGGATAGCTCCTCCGCGTTTTCTGTTTTCGGCGGTAGTGGACATAACGCGGTCGTTTCTGTTTCGACTCCCGATTCTCAGTTATCTTGGACTCTGACTGTCGATCCCAAGGTGCAGGTCCTTTTATACGGGTATTTTTTAGGTACAGCATTTTCCCGTTTTCTGGCTTAATGGCCCACTTCTGGATTCTGCTTAGTTTCGTGTTATTTGCTGCTCTCTTCCATTGCCTGCTGTATGTTCTTGTGAATTACTTACTCTGACCAATTCCTTGCTGGTCACTGTATTGGCCAATTTCGGTGTTTCGCCACCTGCACTTTACAGTGTCTTCTGTTTCTCGTAATTTAATTTTTTTTATTTCTTGCCCCGCCTAAGGCCGCTCCCGTTACAGCACCGTCAAAATGCATACCCCACTTTTGCATTGCAAATAGTCTATGTACTACTTTGCAACGATCGCTGCTTCTCTACCTGACTTTCCTGGCAGTGATCATTATGAGAAACTTGCCCGTTACTAATTTGGCAATTTGGCTGAGTTAAATTCTGAAAAACTAGTGTATTTTGTATAACACTGCTTGTGCTACGGTTTTTTGTATCCACGACTCTATTTGTTGAATATTGAATCTTCTCTGAATTGAGACTAACAATAAGTATATAAAATCTTAAATTAAATCTATATCTGACAGTCAAGATGACTGACGCGAGATGAAAGGGCTCTAATAACTATTGCTGAGCTGGAAGGTCATTTCGATGTAGTCGGGTCCGGCTGGAAACCCTGGCTAGGTGTGGTAGAATGCTTTTTGTTTTGATATTTCATCTTTTACGGGAAGAATTCCAAGATCTCTGTGGATGTTGTAGTTCCGAACAACCCGAGGTGCCCCAGTGATAGTTCTCAGGATTTTTGATTGTGCTCGCTGGATAATATCGATGTCACTGCTGCTCGCGTTTCCCCACAATTGGGAGCCGTAAGTCCAGACTGGCTTAAGCGTTGAATTGTAGAGCAGGACCTTGAAGTCTAGGCGGAGGGGGGAGCGAGCGTTTGTGAGCCAATGGAGGTTATTGGATTTTAGCTTTAGATGAATTTTCTTAGCTTCGATATGTCTCCGCCATGTGAGTCTCCTGTCTAGGTGGACGCCAAGGTACGTTACATCGTCAGCTTGTGGAAGTGGCGTGTTATTCAGAGTTAGCGGGGGACACGTTTTTCTGTTAAGAGTAAACGTTATGTGCTTACACTTTTGCGCATTTATTTTTATACGCCAGTCTGATAACCACCTCTCCACTACCACGAAATGATCAGCTAGTAGTGCTGTTGCCTGAATTGGGCATTTGGACCGACTTAGGATCGCGGTATCGTCTGCGAATGTAGAAGTAGTTAGCCGCTCGTTCGTGGGAATATCTGCAGTGTAGAGGAGAAATAGAGTTGAACCAAGGGCGCTACCTTGTGAAACTCCAGCCTCTATCGTGTAATCGTCGGATATTGTAGTGTTGCATCTCACGGCGAAGACTCTGTTGTAAAGGTACGATTCAAGTATCCTGTGAGTGTTTTTCGGCAGTAACATTCTGATTTTATGCATAAGGCCATCGAGCCAGACTCGGTCGAAAGCCTGCGCAACGTCAAGGAATACCGCACTGCAGTATTCCCGAGACTCGAATGCAGTTCGTATTTCTGTTGTTAATCTATTGACTTGCTCTATTGTTCCATGGCTTTCTCGAAAGCCAAATTTATGTGCCGGAATAACGTTATGCTCTTTCAGATGTCGGACTATGCGCGTCAGAAGTCATTTTACGAGCAGTTTTGACAGACACGAGAGTAAACTTATCGGTCTGTATGAAGCTGGTATTGTGTGATCTTTTCCTGTCTTTGGGATCATTATGATTACCGACTTTTTCCATTTTTTTGGGAAGTAGCCAAGTCGCGAGTCCCGTTAAAGAGTTTACAAATTACCTCAACTGCACAATTTGGGAGTTCAATTAGCATCCTAGGAGTTATTAGATCACCTCCTGGGGCCTTTTTTTGTTTTTAATTGCCCGCTGATGACTTTTGCAACTTCGTTTGGTTGAAAAAGAATGGGCGCCGTTTCAGTTCCAATTTGAATTGACGGCGACGGTAGTGTGAATGAATTATTTGCAGGGTTTGGCTAAAAAACATTTCGAAGGTGTAAAGCAAATGTACAAGCTCTGTCTTTGTCGCTTCTGGCCCAGCTGCCTGAAGAGTCTCTTATGGGAGTTACTGTTTCGGCCGGCGGACTTAGATTTGGGTGGGCCCTCCACAAGGGATGCTTGGTGCTGGTGGGTGAAAGTTTCTCAATGTACTGGCGTTGTGCTTTTTCTTCTTCGTGCCTTAGAGCCCTGGTAAGTCTGCGACCAGCTACCTTAAGGCTATGTTTTGAGGATGGCGATCTGCTGGTTTGCCAAGCACTTCTCAAACGTCTTTTCTCCAAAACAAGCTGTTCGATTTCAAGGTTAGTTTTGTGCTGGTGTGTGTGCCGATCCCTCTCTTGCGGTGTAGAGACTTTGGCTGCTGCGACGAGTACAGACTCTAGTGTATCGGCATAGCCGTCAATGTCCTCCTTGATGTTGAGCTGTGGAGTTAGTTCAATGTGGGAACTAACGTACTTTTTGAACTTCAGCCAGTTGGTTCGATGCGGCGTCAGCCTACAAGGGTGCTGGATTAGTTCCAGGTTTTGAAGAAAAGTTATTAGCACTGGTGAGTTCGATGGTAGATCAAAAAGCGATTTTGCAGATATTAGCTTGCAAGGAATATTTTTTGTCACAGCAAAATCAATTAAATCAGGTAGTTTCCTAGGATCTGTGGGCCAGTATGTAGGACTGCCTGGTGAAACGTAGTCCAGTTTGTTGCATGTTTTGATGAGTGCATTATATAGTTGCCTTCCTTTGGGGGTCACAAGGCGGGATCCTCAGTGTGTGTGCTTGGCGTTGTAATCACCTGCTGCTATAAATCGCTCTCCAAGTTAATTGTAGAAGTCCATGAATTTGTCTTCGGAGACTGTAAAGCGGGGTGGGCAGTAGACAGCGGCAATGGCAAGGTTGCAGTTGCCTAATTGTAATTTTATCGATGTAGCTTGCAGATAATTTTTTGCAAGCCGTTGGTGAAAGTGGTGTTTGATGCGGTCTCTTATTAGGATGCCAGTTCCGCCATGAGCTTTACCATCTGGATGATCGATGCCGTAGAACGTGTATCCCCGTATTTGAAGGTTATATTTGCTGGTAAGATGCGTCTCTGCCAGCAACATAACGTCGATGTTGGCGTTCCATAGAGTTATTCGGAGGCTAGGAATAGTTTATTTGGACTGCTGAGCTCCAAGCATTTGTAACAAGATATTTCGGTTTTGCATTATAGTTTGCATGGTGGTTTTCATGAAGGATATAAATTTCATCATATTTTGTTGCAAAGTTATCATCATAGTTTCAATGTTACTTTGTGGCTGTCCCATGGCCTGCTGTATGTTATCAGTTTTCGGCTCTATGTGAGCTGTGCCTGATCTTAGAGCACTGGCGTGGGAAATGCTGTTGGTGATCAAAAGATGACCTGGCTGCTTTTGCGAATAAAGCTTCGGGTGTCGTTTGTGATTTCAAGTAAATGTTCTGGCGTGCCGTTGTCGCTTTTTGCATCCGAATTTTCATCTCCTTGAAGACTGGACAGCCTCTGTAGTTTGCTGTGTGGTTTCCTTGGCAGTTTACACACTTTTTAGTGAGAGAGTCTCCCTTGTTGGCAGGGCAGGGTTCGGAGCCGTGGCAGTTTCCGCAAGCTACACAAACTGACCTGAGGGTGCAGTAAGCCCTGGTGTGTCCGTAATCCTGGAAGTTTGTGCATTGCACTGGCCCGTTCCGTTTGTGCGGCTCTTCTACTGCGATCCTACGGTGCAGAAGGTACTGCAACTTGTAGATCGGGTGCACTGCGTTTTTTTTTTCAAAGTTCTGCTGTCTGGCTCCAGCTCGACCTTGAAAAGTGGTTGCGGCTTCTTGTTTTTGTTTATATTGCTTATAACATTTTTGGCGCAAAACCCGTTTTCTTTTAAAGCCTCTATAATTTCAGAGGGGGTCACATCGGGTTCTATTCCCTTGAGGACAACTTGTAAGCCCTTGCAACTTTTCAGCTGGTACGTGTAGTAATTCTTTTTGGCATCGTTTAGGTACTTCGACACTGCTCGGAAATCATCTTCGGTTTTGGTTTGAAGTTTGGTTTCGCTTATATTCCCTTTCATAAGCGGAATAACATGAAAGTTATCCTTCCCGACAAGCTCAGCTATTTTGTTGACTAGGACGTTGGAGATCTTCTCCCGAATAAAGATAGGTGGGGACTTAAGTTTCTTTGGGGCTAATTCTTCATACTCTGTTTCAGGCTCCGCCAGAATGGAAAATCTATTTTCATTTAATGGCCCGAGATTTTCAGGGCCTTTGTTGGTACGGTGGTTTATTTTGGGCATATTTTCGTCAGATTTTTTTGGGGGGTTTAGCTTGCGCTTGGAAATATTAATATAGCGTGGAAATATTAATATAGCGATCCATGCCTGTCTGCATGGCCGAACCCGCTTGCGGAATTGTAATTTTTTCTACCGTAGCTTTGTTTTTGCCGTTTGACCCGATTTTTGCACTTGGTTGTGTTGTTGCTTTACCCGCTGCAGAAGAAGAGAGTGGAGTCGTTATTGCATTGTTGGCGACTGAGACCCTTGTAGTTGACGTAGTAGTTGCTGTTGTTGTTGCACTAGGTGGCAGAAGCTTGGTTGGAGTTTTGCATTGCTCACTCCATGGTGTTTGAGCGGTGAAAGGCAGGGCGGGAGAGCAAGAACTAGCTCTCTGGTTTTCGGCGGTCAGTTTGTCTTGCTCTCTCTGAATTTTTTTCACGGGCTTCGTCTTGTTGTTTTTGGCGTTGAGTGCGCTGATCCACGTTCTTACTCATTTATTGATAGAGCGTAATATTAATTAATTAATTAATTAAAAATTTAGTTTACGATATACGAATTACCATCGCGAATCGCAAAACATCGAGTTTATAAATTTTTTCGAATGTTTTAGACTTAGTGGCTTATTGTTTTTCCGGAGCGTTAAGAACACACGTCTACACGCGACCGAAATTGCTATCTTGCTGATATATTTGGTTCCTTAATATTATTAAGCCAGACAAGGGGTTTATGATCACTAAGTATCTCAAAAGATCTCCCGAACAAGTATGATCTAAAATATTTTGTCGCCCAAACTATGGTTAAAAGTTCTTTCTCTATAGTGGCATAGTTTATTTAGTGCTTATTGAAAGTTCTACTGGCATAACAAACGGGTTTATGATTTTGAGAAAAGACTGCACCGATGGCAATATTACTAGCGTCAGTAGTTAAGGAAAAAGTTTTACTAAAATCAGGGTAGATTAAAATCGGATCTGATGTAATAAGTACTTTTAACCTTTAAAATGCTGCTATGAAATCTTTATTTTCTGTGTCTATTGTTGCTCCTTTTTTCAATTTAATGGTCATGGGTGTAACTATGTTAGCGAAGTTTGGAATGAACTTGCGATAGAATCCACATAATCCCAAAAATGATTATATTTGTTTTGGAGTCTTTGGTAGTGGGAAATTTGTGATAGCATTGGTTTTATTTGGATTGGGTTTGATACCATTAGTAGTTACAACATGACCTAGGAATTCTGTTTCTCTTTTCATGAACTCGCATTTATCCAATTGTAGTTTTAAGTTTGCATCCCTAAGTTTTCCAAAAACTTTCTTTAGAGATAAGATGTGTTCTTCCAATGAAGTGGAAAAAATTATTATATCGTCTAAATAAACTAAAAATCTTTGTATATTAAATCTTTCAAAAGGTTGTTCATACATCTTTGAAAAGTTGCGGGGGCATTCTTAAGGCCGAATGGCATTCGAGTGTATTCGTAATGACCATGTTTCGTAGAAAATGCGGTTTTCGCAATTGATCTGCTGTCCATTTGGATTTGATGAAATCCTTAGCTAAATCTATGGTTGTGAAATACTAGCATTTTCTTAATTTCTCAAGTATCTCGTCTATTCTAGGAATTGGAACTTTATCATTGATAGTGATTTGGTTTAAGTTCCTATAATCTACAACCAATGTAAACTTGCCAGACGCATCTGTCTTTTTTGGAACGACCCAAATAGGTGAACAGTAAGGAGATTTCGACTTACGAATTATTACCTGCTCTATCATTTCTTGGATTTGCCTATTTACTTCTTTGTCGACGCTCTGAGGGTATTTATATGGCTTACGATAAATTGGTTCTTCATGCTGAGTTTGGATTGTATGTTTAATGGTACTTGTGAAAGTCAACTTCTCACCTTCTCTGTACTGAACGTCACCATATTCGTTCATATTCCTTCTTTAAACTTTCAATCTCCTCGCTATTCAGACGTTCGAGCCTAAATTCATTGTTTTCGCGTAAATCATTATTAGTCGCGAAGTTTACCGATTGATCTTCTGTAGAAGGTAGATAAAGAGCACTCCTGTGGGGTCTTATCTTCCTCGTCGTTGTACCGGAATTTATATGTTTTTAGGCCTAGTTTAATTGTTTTGTTTTCATAGTCAATTTTTGATTTAGCAGCTTCTAGGTAATTTCGACCTAACAGGATATCATAATTATCGGAACATTTATGTAAATAAAATTTTTGTTCTGATGGACATGTTACGCATTGGTTTTACTATGATACTTTTATGTATTTTTTACTGGACCTCTAATAGTATACATGTTAACACTGTTAAGGAGTAATCATAAGTCGGTACAGATCTTGGGTGATTATTGGATAACCCTAGTGTTTAGTTGTAAAATCAGCATAAACATCTTTAGGGGCTCACGGCCCTGGTTCTTGGCGGTGCATGGTATGGTGAGTTATGTTGCTTTTGCTAGTGTCAGCACTTTGCTGAACGAGCGGTCGGCTTGCCGGCCGCGCATAGCTTACGTATAGTCATATATATTTTCAGTTTTAATTTGGACATTTAATAAAGAGCATTGGCTTGAATGTAAAACTCCGGCAGTGGCCGTCAACACCTACTCTATTAATTGAAGTTGGTTATCGAGCCTTAAGGGCCGTTAGCAACGAAGTCAGTTACTCCCAACGAAGTCTTCGTAAGAAGAGAGAAGACAGCCATTGGCAACCGCCCGGCACATCCATCCACGGTGGCAATTGGATCGCAACTCTTCACCATGACGGACAGCGGCGAGGTACAGTGCGAGGCTGCACAACTAAAACATAATTGGCACCCAACTTTAATACCGAATTCGCGACACAAAAATATGTAAGTGGGCTGATCAAAAATTAATACAGTAAAACTTCAAATACACATACATTGAAAAATAAATAAAAATCCCTACAAACTATTTACCCAAAATTAAAAAATATACAGTTTGAATAAAGCAATTGTAAAGGTGACTTACAAATAAAGTGAATTAATATCGGCCGTCCCTAAATAAAATTTTCCTTCGGACGCCAAGCACCCAGTTATTAATATAAAATTATAATATACAAAAATTAATTTGTCGAATTAAAACATTCGGCCTCCCAATAACGTGTGTTAGTGTCAACAAATTAGTCGCCTTATGAATTTTCCAGGCCCATATAGGAAAACTAAACACGAACTTGACAGTGACAGTGAAGAAGAATTAATCCGAGATACCCGGAGATATCAACCAGCACGGGCACAATAAGAAAGTAACGCGGAAACCATGAACGCGACACAAATAGAGGCGTTAATTCAGGCCGCATTAACTAGCCAAGAACAGAGGCTCAGAGCCGAATTCGCGGGTCAGATCAACGCCGTTAACCAACAACTTCAGAGCTTGCGTATAGAAGCGCCAGAGGTAGAATCTTACCAGAGGGTAAAGGTAATACCGGGAGCACCACAGTGCGATATACCATTACATATAGTGAAGTCGATTCCAGATTTTACTGGCATACAAGATGAGTACGTGGCATGGAGGCAATCCGCCACTGATGCCTACGAACTATTCGAGTCTTATGAGGGCAGTTCCGCGCATTACCAAGCGGTTACTATTATTAGAAATAAAATTAAAGGTACCAGCGCGCGCACTGCTACTTTCTTATAATACAGTGCTTAATTTTAAAGCCATACTAGCTAGATTAGACTGCTCCTACGCAGATAAAACATATTTGCGCCTATTACGGCAGGGACTTGAGTCGGTCCGTCAGGGCGACCAAACACTTATGCAGTACTACGATGAAGTCGAACAAAAATTGACCCTCGTTACAAACAAAATTGTCATGACACATGACGACGAAAGGGCTTCATTACCCAATACAGAAGTTAGGGCTGACGCCCTACACGTATTCATTTCCGATCTAAAAAATCACTAAGGGCTGTTGTATTTCCAGCACAGCCAAAAAGACCTGCCAGCAGCACTGGCATTAGCTAGAGAGGCAGAGGCCAGTATCGAACGAAGTATGTTCGCGGCCACATATGCCAAAGTAGCTGAGCAAAGAAATCAGAATACTTATTTTCACAAGGGCCAGCACCGAGCGCCCGAGAAACAAGGGAAAAATCCTGATGCCGACCGCGGACCAGAAAAAATCCACATTTCTTTAAAAAGCCGAACAAGTATCAGAACAACGATACATGGCATAAACGGGACAACTGGGTAGATCAGGGTACAAAATCAATCCCTGCAACCTATGGACATTGATCCATCATCTTCTAAAGTCCGACATCCTACGCGTTTCAAACAGGGAAACAATACTCAGTACCAAAATTTGCAGAACCTAAAAAGACTAAACTGGCCAAAGGCGCCAGCGGGTTAACAACGTTGAGCAAACTGCAAGCGCGGGAAAAACTCAAGATTATGAAAGCGCGGCCACAGCCGCACTAAATGCAATTGACGATGACAGTGACTCATTTGACGGTAACGACCTCGTCAATTTTTTAGAGGAAGGTCCCGCATGCCCTTCATTGAGCGAGGTCTGGCGGGGAAAACTATAAGAATCCTAGACACTGGAGCGGCAAAGAGTTATGTAAAGCCTTTAAAGGAGCTGAAGAACATAATGCCTGTCGACTACCCTTTTCACTGTGAGATCCATTCATGGCTCCAGTAATATTAAAGAAAAATGCTTTATGCGCATATTCGGCCTAAAGGCTCAATTTTTTTTACTCGATACTATCAACACTTTTGATGGCATAATAGATTTCGACTTGCTTACGCAGGCGGGAGCGGCATTAGATTTATATAACAGTGTAAGCAGGTATGGAAACATATCTGAGAAACTCAAATACCACGAATGCGATAACGTGAACTTCACAAATATCGATGACTTAGTAGTCCCAAATTCAGTGAAAGCAGCATTTACAAAAATGATCCTTCCTCTTACTTTTGCTGTATCCGAGCGAAATACAAATGCCAAAATTAAACGATGGAAGGCATTCATCGAAGAACATAACGCCAAGGTATTCTACAAACCCGGAAAAGAAAATTTTGTGGTCGACGCTTTGTCACAACAAAACATAAACGCTATACAAAAGGAACCCCAATCCTGACGTAGCCACTATTCATAATGAACTTTCCTTAACCTACACGGTCGAATCCACCGATAAACCCCTGAACTGCTACAGGAATCAAATAATTCTGGAGGAAGCAGAGCAGCCTTTACGGCGACACTTCATAGTGTTCGGGACCAAAAACCGACACATAATCAATTCAATAACAGGGACTCGCTGTTCGAATTGGTCAAAGAGGTAGTAAACGTAGACGTTGTTAACGCCATTTACTGCGACCTCTCCGCACTAGCATGCATCCAACATTCCTTGGTGACCGAATTCCCAGCAACCAAGTTTTGAAATTGTAAAAAATTCGTGAATGACATCACGGATGCAAATGAACAAAAAGAAATAATTATCTGCGAACACAACCGCGCTCACAGGGCAGCCCAGGAAAATGTTAAACAACTCTTAAGGATTACTACTTTCCAAATATGTCCAAACTCGCCAACGAAGTGGTTATAAACTGCAAAACATGCACCAAGGGGAAGTACAACAGACACCCCAAGAAGCAAGAGCTGGGTATCACACCAACCCCTCATATGCTGGCGAAATGCTGCATATTGACATATACTCTACGGATAAGAGATTTTTTTAACCTGCGTAGATAAATTTTCAAAGTTCGCTGTAGTACAGCCATTACTTTCTAGGGCCATATCCGATATGCGCAGCCCATATTACAACTTATAAATTTTCCCAAACATTAAAACAATATATTGTGATAATGAGGCATCTTTCAACTCGGAGACAATAACCTCATTATTAAAAAATCAATATAACATTGACATTGTTAATGCACCCCCTCTACACAGCAGCTCAAATGGGCCAGTGGAGCGATTCCACAGTACCCTAACTGAGATAGCTAGGTGCATGAAAATCGACCAAAAGGTTGATGATACCGTTGAGCTTATTATGAGAGCCAAAGTAGAATATAACAAGACAATACATTCAGTAAAGACTACCACCTAAGCAGGCCTTGCACTCAGCTAATGCCGAACAGAAAATGGCAATAATAAGTAATATTGAAAAGGGCGCAACAGGCCAATCTAGATAGATGCAACCCTACCAGGCAAAACAGAATTTTTGAGGTAGGAGAAAAGCATACCTCAAAAATAACAAGAGGTTAGGAAATAAACTTACCGCACTGTACACAGAAGAGCGTGTACAAGCAGACATGGGAACGTCTGTCCTCATTAGAGGGAGGGTGGTCCACAAGGACAACCTTAGATAAAATACCCCTCAACTCTTCTTACCTTTTTTTTTACCCTATTTTCATATAAACTACACCTTAGCATACTTACTCCAGTTTATACACAGTAGATTTAACTTTTTCGCTTGTTTACACGATCGCGGGAATTTTATTGATAACGTTAACTGTAGTTAGCGCTAGAGTGAAGGATTATTCGCATGCGCAGTAATTTGTCCGAATTTTCCGTATAATAGAAGAAACTACTAGGTTGTTCGATTTATTCCCACAGTCTCATATGAAAAAATTGTTAGACGTCAATACCGAACATGTTAGAAGTTTATTGTCTGTTTTAAAAATATACCATAGGATAGCCAGGAGCCTAGACTTCCTAGGCACCGCACTCAAAGTAATTGCGGGCACACCTGATGCGGCCGAGTTCGATATGCTAAAAATGTCCGAGGCACGTTTAATTGAGTAAAAAAACCGGCAGGCTATAATAAATACGCAGACGCAGAATAAAATTAATGAATTAACAGAGGCCGTTAATATTATCAAGTCAAAAAACAAAATAATATAGTTGACACTTCCCACCTGTACGAAGTACTTTTTGGCCAAGAAACAGAATACTAATAACTGAGATTCAAAACGTAATGCTTACAGTCACACTTGCAAAGCCAACATCATAAACCCAGCAATTTTTAATCAAAATGATTTGAAGTCTGTATTTGTTGATCACCCCACAGAAGTCCCCATCATTAGCCTACTAGAGGCGTCTAACATTAGAGTCCTTCAGTCCGATAGTATAATCCATGTGCTAATCGCATACCCTAAGATTAAAACTATTTGTAAAAAAGTCATGATCTTCCCTGTATCACACCAACATACCATCCTGCAATTGAAGGAGAACACAGCGATAGCGACGTCTTAGCAGTCACTGATTGCGTAACAACAACTTACGCGACGTTTTGCAAGCTGACGACCCATGATACTTGTGCTCAAGGCCTACACGCGGGGAGTACCGCACTTTGCGAGACGCAAGCCAGCCACCTAAGCCCCATCACGTTAATAGATGACGGAGTAATAATAATCGCTGAATGCCCAGCTAAAGTCAGCACTCGATGACGGCCCTGAAATAGCCACCAACGGCTCACACCTCATTACGTACAGGAGTGGCTTTCATCAATGGCACCAAATACTCGAACCAACGCAAAGCCATAAGAAAAACTTCGGGCATGGCGAGATCCCCGTTACTCAATATCATCGGCCACGCATCCCACACTAAGCATGCCACTTCTCAAGAATTAACAACCAAAACTTGGATGTTATCCAAGGCTTAAGGAGGAAGTAAAATCGGCTGGAACTATCGACAACTGGTTCGCGTTCGGCCAGAGGAGCCAGTCTCCTCATCAGCTGCTCCTTCCTACTCATCATGATGCTGAGGAGGAGACGAAACGCAGGGAGATCCAACAAGTCAGTTGACAAAATTCCAGATGACCGAGGACGATCATATTCTAGGGGAGAGTTGTGCAACACTGTTAAGGAGTAATCTAAGTCGATACAGATCTTGGGTGATTATTGACTCACCCTAGTGTTTGAGTTGCAAAATCAGCATAAACATCTTTAGGGGCCGTGCCTGGTTCTTAACGGTGCACGGTATGGTGAAGTTATGTTGATTTTGCTAGTGTCAACACTTTGCTGCACGAGCGGTCGGCTTGCCGGCCGCGCATAACGTATAGTCATGTATGTTTTCAGTTTTAATTTGGACATTTAATAAAGCGCATTGGCTTGAATGTAAAACTCCGGCAGTGGCCGTCAACACTTACTCTATTAATTGGGGGTTAATTTATCGAGCCTTAAGGGCCGTTAGCAACGAAGTTGAATTACCTCCCAACGTAGTCTTCGTAGTAAGAAGAAGACAGCCATTGGCAGCCGCCCGGCACATCCATCTACGGTGGCAATTGGATCGCAACTCTTCACCCTCACGGACAGCGGCGGTACGGTGCGAGGCTGCACAACTAAAACATAGTGGCACTTAACTTTAATACCGAATTCGCGACACAAAAAATATGTAAGTGGGCTGATCAAGAAGAATTAATACAGTAAAACTTCAAATACACATACATTGAAAAATAAATAAAAATCCCTACAAACTATTTACCCAAAATTAAAAAGTATACAGTTTGAATAAAGCAATTGTAAAGGTGACTTACAAATAAAATTGTGAATTAATATCGGCCGTCCCTAAATAAAATTTTTCCTTCGGACGCCAAGCACCCAGTTATTAATATAAAATTATAATATACAAAATTAATTTGTCAATTAAAACATTCGGCCTCCCAATAACCCCGTGTGTTTAGTGTCAACAAATTAGTCGCCTTATGAATTTTCCAGGCCCATATAGGAAAACTAAACACAGACTGACAGTGACAGTGAAGAAGAATTAATCCGAGATACCCGGAGATATCAACCAGCACGGGCACAACAAGAAAGTAACGCGGAAACCATGAACGCGACACAAATAGAGCGTTAATTCAGGCCCGCATTAACTAGCCAAGAACAAGACTCAGAGCCGAATTCGAGGGTCAGATCAACGCCGTTAACCAACAACTTCAGAGCTTGCGTATAGAAGCGCCAGAGGTAGAATCTTACCAGAGGGTAAAGGTAGTACCAGGGCACCACAGTGCGATATACCATTACATATAGTGAAGTCGTTTCCAGATTTTACTGGCATACAAGATAGTACGTGGCATGGAGGGCAATCCGCCACTGGTGCCTACGAACTATTCCCGAGTCTTATGGGGGCAGTTCCGCGCATTACCAAGCGGTTCTGTATTAGAAATAAAATTAGGTACCAGCGCGCGCAGTCTGCTACTTTCTTATAATACAGTGCTTCATTTTAAAGCCATACTAGCTGGATTAGACTGCTCCTACGCAGATAAAACATATTTGCGCCTATTACGGCAGGGACTTGAGTCGGTCCGTCAGGGCGACCAAACACTTATGCAGTACTACGATGAAGTCGAACAAAAATTGACCCTCGTTACAACAAAATTGTTATGACACATGACGACGAGGGCTTCATTACTCAATACGAAGTTAGGCGCCGGCCTACCCGTATTCATTTCCGATCTAAAAATCACTAAGGGCTGTTGTATTTCCAGCACAGCCAAAAGACCTGCCAGCAGCACTGGCATTTTAAAATATGGCTTGAAGTGATTAAACTGCTCCTACGCAGATAAAACATATTTGCGCCATTACGGCAGGACTTTGAGTCGGTCCGTCAGGGCGACCAAAACACTTATGCAGTACTACGATGAAGTCGAACAAAAATTGGACCCTCGTTACAACAAAATTGTCATGACACATGACGACGAAAGGGCTTCATTACCCAATACAGTTAGGGCTGACGCCCTACACGTACTCATTTCCGATCTAAAAAAATCACTAAGGGCTGCTGTATTTCCAGGGACAGCCAGAGGACCTGCCAGCAGTACTGGCATTAGCTAGAGAGGCAGAGTGTCAGTATCGAACGAAGCATGTTCGCGGCCACATATGCCAAAGTATCTGGTTAAAGAAATCAGAATACTCATTGGGCGCCAGCACCGAGCGCCCGAGAAACAAGGGAAAAATCCCGATGCCGACCGCGGACCAGAAAAAATCCATTTTTGAAAGCTGAACAAGTATCAGAACAACGATACATGGTATAAACGGGACAACTGGGTAGATCAGGGTAAGCAAAATCAATCCTCAACCTATGGACATTGATCCATCATCTTCTAAAGTCCGACATCCTACGCGTTTCAAACAGGGAAACCAATAATTAAAATCAAATTTGCAGAACCTAAAAAGACCAAACCGGCCAAAGCTTTGAGCGGGTTAACACCGTTGAGCAAACCGCAAGCTGGAAAAACTAAGATTGCGAAAGCGCAGCCACAGCCGCACTAAATGCAATTGACGATGACAGTGACTCATTTTGACGGTAACGACTTCGTCAATTGTTTAGAGGAAGGTCCCGCATGCCCTTCATTGAGCGAGGTCTGGCGGGGAAACTATAAGAATCCTAGACACTGGAGCGGCAAAGAGTTATGTAAAGCCTTTTAAAGGAGCTCGAAGAACATAATGCCCTGCAGACTCCCTTTCACTGTGAGTTCCATTCATAATACCAGTAATATTAAAGAAAATGCTTTATGCCATATTCGGCCTAAAGCCAAATTTTTTTACCAACGATACATCAACACTTTGATGCCATGATAGTTTCGACTTGCTTACGCAGGCGGGAGCGGCATTAGATTTATATAACAGTGTAATCAGGTATGGAAACATATCTGAGAAACTCAAATACCAAAATCCGATAACGTGAACTTCACAAATATCGATGACTTAGTAGTCCCAAATTCGAGTGAAAGCGGCATTTAAAAAAATGATCCTTAAGAGGGTGTTTTCGCACTTTAACGAGGCGCTACCTTTAACACCTCGATCATCGCCACAATTCAAAAGAAACTAGAGCAGCAGATTTCGTTAACACAGAAATCAAACAGCTGTTAAAGGATGGGATTATCCGGCCTTCTAGGTCACCATTTAACAGCCCAACATGGGTTGTAAACAAAAAGGAACTGATGCAGATGGTAACAAGAAAAAACGGCTGGTGATCGATTTCAGGAAACTGAATGAACGGAACCATCGCCGACCGTTACCCTATGCAAGTATTCCTATGATTTTGGCGAACCTAGGAAAGGCAAAATTTTTTACTACCCTAGACTAAAATCGGGGAACCACCAGATTCATCCGGCAGAAAAAAGACCGTGAAAAAACTGCTTTCTCCATAAACGGAGGAAAGTATGAATTTCGCCGTCTACCCTTTGGACTGAAAAATGCGGGAAGCATCTTTCAAAGGGCGATCGACGACGTTCTACGTGAACTGATCGGGAAAATTTGTGATTACGTTTATGTAGACGATGTGATAATTTCTCCGAAAACGCTGCTGACCACGTTATACACATTGACACAGTCCCTAAATGCCTGTGCGAAGTCAACAGAGAGGGCACCGGAAAAAACCAAATTCTTCAAAGAAAGTGTAGAATTTTTTAGCTTTCGTTGTTACATCAAACGGAGCCAAAACGGACTCGGAAAAGGTAAAACCATTCAGGAGTACACCGAACCAAAAAATTTATTCAGCCTCAGGTCTTTTTAGGGTTGGCCAGCTACTACAGAAGTTTTGTCAAGGACTTTGATACCATAGCCAGACCACTTACCTCCATACTTAAGGAGAATGGCACGGTTAATAAACACATGTCAAAAAAGGTGGCTATCGAATTCGATGAGTTCCAACGCAGAACGTTCGAGCGCCTGCGAGACATTTTGTCGTCAGAAGATGTGATATTAACATATCCAGATTTCAAACTTCCTTTTGATTTGACCACCGATGACGCAGCAAGCGGTATCGGCGCGGTACTGTCCCAAAAAGGCAGGCCAATCACAATGATATCTCGCACGTTGAAAGACTGTGAACTCAATTACGCAACCAACGAAAGAGAATTATTGGCAATTGTTTGGCATAGAAAAACTACAAAACTATCTATACGGCACAAAAAGAGATCAGGATTTTTACGGATCATCAACCTCTTACTTTTGCTGTATCCGAGCGAAATATAAATGCTAAAATTAAAAAATGGAAGGCATTCATCGAAGAACATAACGCCAAAGTATTCCTACAAACCCGGAAAAGAAAATTTTGTGGCTGACGCTTTGTCCACGACAAAGCATAAAACGCTATACAAATCGAACCCCAATCGGACGTAGCCACTCTTCCTAGAGAACTTTCCTTAACCTACACGGTCGAATCCACCGATAAACCCTGAACTGCTACAGGAATCAAATAATTCTGGAGGAAACGAGCAAGTATGCAGCGACACTTCATAGTGTTCGAGACCAAACGACACATAATCCAATTCAATAACAGGGACTCGCTGTTCGAATTGGGCAAGAGGTAGTAAACGTATACGTTGTTGCGCCATTTACTGTGACCTCTCCGCACTAGCATGCATCCAACATTCCTTGGTGACCGAATTCCAGCAACCAAGTTTTGGCATTGTAAAAAATTCGTGAATGACATCACGGATGCAAATGAACAAAAAGAAATAATTATCTGCAGAACACAACCGCGCTCACGGGCAGCCCAGGAAAATGT
>NW_024545667.1:0-1775 GCF_018152505.1 Drosophila elegans | reverse complement strand
TCGAATCCAAGAAATGACTGTTCTAGAGTCTGACCAAAGTGTGGTCCTTTTACGTTAATATCATGACTTTCTAAAATAGTTTCTCATTAGACGCGTATCTAACAACGCTACAGCAACTAAGCTCCAAATAGATAACAATTTTAACGGAGCACACCTGGTCCTTCCGGCTATAAAGACTAGTTTAACACCTTCACCTTCAATATGCTACAGCTGCAAAGGCCTGTTCGCTCGCATCCACGAAAAGGTGCAATTCGATTTCATCTTGACTGACAAAATTTGGTGAGATAGCATCAGCATCTATTTAGTTGAAATTGTTTACTTGCTCTAACTGGGAATTAGGGGAAGTTTAAATTTGCCAAATAGATTTTCCGGTAACATGTCATTCCAGTGTATCCCAGATCTCCAAACATCTTGGATCAAGGTTTTGCCAGTGCTCTACTTAGGTCTGCTAACATTCCAAAGGGACCAAGAACGGGCACTGACCAGTAGTTGGCGTTTAGGCAGGGCACTTCATTCCCCACAAGATTTCCTTGTCGACACGGTTAAGCTTGAGATCGAATACAAACTAATCAGACTGACTATCCCAACACATTCCTAAAATCTTATCCAAGTTGATTCCCGCTGTTAATTCGAACCGTTGGCTGCACCAAATCAGTGTTCCTTGAGACATTTGTATACGTTTGGAATTGGAAACAAAGCCTCTGAGCTCAAACTTTCCCCAAATTATGGACTCGTTTAATTTCCTGACTGATCTGAAATGCTTCTTCTTCAGTTTGGAAACTGGCTACGAAGTCGTCCACATAATGCTTTGTTTGAATTGGTATCGATTACCTTTTTCCTGTAACTTTCGGCATTTTGTGCTTACTGTTCTTTATGTATTGAGTACAACAGGGCGAGCATGCGTGGTCCAAATATAAGGAAAGTCATCAGGCTAGTGTCGGACCGAGCATTTCGATTACCATGTCTCCAAAGAAACCTCAACGAATCTTGATCTTCTCCACGAACTTGCACTTGCAAGAACATTTTCTTGATGTCAGCACATACTGCGACTTGGCCTTGCCTGAATTTAAAAATAATAAAGGTCAATGGTGGGTTTTCATCAGGTCCCTTTAAAGCAAGAAAAAAGAGAAATACCGTTGATCGTAGCTGCCGCGTCAAATACTTATCTCATCTTTTTTGGGCTTGTTTATGTTTACGACACCGAAGTGAGGTAAGTACCAACGGGGTCCAACAAGAGCAGCTTTCACGATCAGACATATTTACCGAGTATCCTTTATGTATGAAATCCATAATGGCTTTATCATATTGCTACCAATAGGTTTGCGATCCAGAACTTGGTGTCTTATTTTGCTTACAATGGTCTCATCATTTTGATGACATAAGTCTCATGGTACCATTTCACAATTAGTTCGGTGAAGCTATGTCGAGAAGGCAATATAATTGGCTGTCGTTGAGTAACTGGAATGTTAATGGCGTAGTGCAATCTCTCCGCAACTACTAAAACGCAATAAGCATTCAGCCTTGGGGAAAGGGGTGTAAATGGAACTACCCTTAGCCACACAGACTCAGAATTTTGTAAGTCTGGAACCTCTTCTGCGAATACTCTGATTTTGCACTACTTTGCACAACTTAACTTCAGCAAGGAAATAACTCATCTGCGGATATCTCTTGCCTTGAGTCTGATTCATAATTTTTAATGAATCGCAAAGACCATCCCATCATGCGCGTTAATCGAAGATAGTTTGAGAATCGGCTGATATCCAAAAACGCCTTTA
>NW_024545666.1:0-6609 GCF_018152505.1 Drosophila elegans | reverse complement strand
AGTAATACCTTTTGAAACGCTTTTAAAGTATTCCAGAAGTGTGTGTGTTCCTCACGCGGATGGTTATTAAACTGCGACAATCTTGATACCGTGAGCTATATCTGACCTTGATACCATTGACAAATAGTTAATACCTCCAAATAAACGACTGATTTTTGTTAATGTCTTCTTGCTGGCTAAAATTTTTGGATGTGCATATCTCCAAAATCGTTCCCATCACAAACTGTGTAGGTGCTGGCTTGCACTGGCAAATATCTCATTTTCGTAACTCATTTTTGGTATACCGTTCCTGATGAATGGATATATCCCCTTTCAGTTCGACTCGGTTTACTTCTAGTTCCAAGTAGTAATTTACAGGTCCTCGGTCAACTGCTTCGATGTGCTCATTAAATTTCTTCATAATCGCCGCCTTTTTTCCTGTAGTTTGAACATGCAACAAGCATGTCAACGACATTGAGGGCAATTATATTGATATCGTCATCCGTTTTCCGATCAACTTATAGACATCAATTTGTCGTGCACTGCTTAAATCCAATATCGTCCAAAATCTCTGATATTTTTATATTCCACTCGTGTCCTGCCTGTTTAAGACCATAGATCGATTTATTCAGCTTACATAGCTTACAGCTTTCTTCATCCACAAACATATCTTGCTGTCGCATGTATACATCTTCTTGTAGAGTTGTATTCCATTTAAGTACGCCACGATACCAATGTGATTGACATATAGATTGAACTTCTCTGCGATCGCAAGTATTAATCGTATAGTCGGGTATATGACAACTAGCGCGTAAGTATTTGTATAATCAATATTTATATTAACGACATGCATGTGCTACAAGTCTGGCCTTGTGCTGCCATCAGCATTGTGTTTCGTTGTAAACACCTACTGGCACCCTAAAACATTATATTTCTTATCGGTGTTCACAAGCTCCCGAGTTTCAATTCTAATAAGACTTTGATACTCAATGTCCTTCGCCTTTTGCCATTCAGTTCTTGCTATCCAGGGCCTCGGACACCGCCCTTGGGCTTGAATTATTATTCTTCAGTAGATTTTCTGTGGCCTTCCTGGCTCACCTGTACGTAAAGTTCAAGGGCATCCTCGTTTCCTCCTCCAGTAAATTCGGGGTTGCACCATACTGCGGATCCCTACCTTCCTGCGGATAGTCCTCTTCTTGCGGATTTCTTTCTTCCTGCAGATTCCTTCCAAATTCCTGTGGATTTTTTATATTGAAGAACTTAAGACTTTTTTTGGTTTCTTATTTGAACTTAAGCAAAATTTAAATTTTTTTTTTTTTAATTTGTTTCCCGCACAGTGGCTAAAAATTATTTTTTTATTAAAAAATTGTTTTTAAATATTAGTTTTAATTACAATTGCTTTTGTATGCTAGAAAAATAAGACTAATTTAAGGAACACTGAAGAAAAAATTGTGGTTTAATTTCTTAAAAACACATTACCGACTACCCACTGTGAGGAGTCTTAAGACTCCTCTACAAATCCCGATGCAGGAGAGCTGCCTTGCAACAGCGAAGGAGGCGAGAATGGCGGAGGAGTCAAGGACAACAAGGTAAAACGGTAAACAACGGACCTTGGACCCGGGCAAAACGGAGACACCGTGAATTAACGGTACCACGCTAGACATTGGACCCTCACACGGCAAGGTCGAACGGTAAATTGGCGGACTTTCGACCCGCACCTGTACGGTGCGGCAGTGGACCTTGGACCCGATCACGCGAGCTGGAATAGAGGAATAACAGGACCAGGACAGGCTATAAAAGGGCAGCGCAAGCGCAGCTCAGCCCAAAGTAATAGTGCGAGAATCAAAGCGAGTGCGTGTGCGCGAGACCAATAGCAAGTTAATCAAGTGCCGAGTTCCAGGGTCAAGATCGCAAAGTCGATACGCCGAACGACTGTGAGTCTACAAGGCTGAGGCTTCAACGCTGAGATCCAACGGGTGCTAGGTCGTGGTTAAATCGAGCTCAGGGAGTCTGCGTGGAGTCTGCAAAAAAGGTGGCTGGGCGAAGAGGTCGAACCTAGTTCTACCTGCTAGGCGATACACCTTGCAGACACAAACCGAACCAAACTTAGGGAGCCTGCGATAAAGGTGGCTGGACCTAGTTCTACCTACTAGGCGAAACACCTCGCCGGTCCCGACAGTGAGGTTCGCAAAACATCCAGAGTCTCGAAGAAACCGTCACGAGTCAGACACCAGCAAGCAGTCGACGACGAGGAGCGACGCCGCAGAGGACGACGACGAGGAGCAGTAGCAGTAGCGGAAGAGCCGCGAGGCTATTTACAAGGAGACAAATAAAAACCTTTACGATCCCAACAGAACTCTTGCGTTATTCTTTGCTCAAAGGCAATCACCCAATATAAATTTGGTGGAACCAACCTCTCTGAGCTAGCCGCCCGTTTATCAGGTCGTTACATCTGGCGCCCATGAGTGATTGATCCAAGATGGGAAAATCCTGGATTGATAATCTCAGGAAGGAGGAATTCGCCGAGGTGAGCTATGTTCTGGGAATAGAACTCGAGGGCTCAGTAGAGGCGATAAGGAAAACCCTGGCAGAGACGATTTACGGTATAGCAGAAGTCCCGGTCGTGGCAGAGTTGGTGGCAGGTCTGGAGATTAAATTCCGGAAGCTGCCGGTCCCAAAATTTAAACTAACCACCGCAAATGCCGAAGGTCTGATATCAAGCCTGGATATTCAGAGCATGGCAAGCGACGGCAGGCAGCGAGTAGGTAACCGAGAAAGGATAGAGCGCGTACGGCCACATCCGCAGGACTACGCGAAGACTACCAAGCAAGTCCGAGAGTGGAACTTTCGGTGTGACGGCAACGATAAGCCACTGGAGTTCCTGGAGCAGGTGGAGTGGTCAGCCGTGACATATAAACCAGATCCCACGGGAAATGCCGGAGCTGCTGCAACAACTGGGGAGACTTCATATTCAGCCTTCAAGGCTATTTCCTCTTTCGACGGTACATGGAAAAGCTAGCGGTCCAGGTCAGCCAGCGGAGTCAGACATACGGGGAAAAATTTAAGGATTACATTGTGGACATGCAGACGCTGATGCGGCCTCTGGGTATGTCTGCCAAAAAAGTCCTGAACAGGATCAAGGAGAACATTACGCCGGCCCTCCGAGTGTTTATCCGGCCGTACGAGTGTCGGCACCTGGACATCCTGCGGGCGCAGGGAGATGAGTTCGTGGAGCTGGACGAGCAACGGGAGAAGTGTGAGCTGGAAAACCACTCCCAAAAAATACAAAACCGCCCAGAGCTAGGGTCAAGGGCAGAGCAGGGTGCGGTGTGTAGGCGGTATCAAGAGGACACGGATGCGCCACGGAGGCATACGTCGCAGGAACACGGACCAACAGCCGATCGGAGTGGATTAATCCAGAATCTAGCCAACGCTTGTCGCAGATGCGGACCTGAAGGCGGAAGAAATGCAACTGTCCGCAACATTGCTCATAGGTGACGCAAATATTAAGGCCACGGTGAACACCGGCGCCACAGCGAGCTTCATCAGCAAATAGCTGGCGGACAGGCTGCAGGCGGCTGGAAAGGTTGGATCCACAAAGAGGCAAGTACAGATGGCGGACGGTAGATGGGGAGACGTAAAATCACAGCTAAAAATTCAAATCGGACTTGGCACAAGAACAGTGTCAATGGAGCTGCTGATCCTACCAGAATTGATCGACGCACTGGTGCTAGGATGGTACTTACTTACCAAAATCGGAGCCGAGGTGAAATGCCCAGGTCACAGCGTTGTGATACCGGCGAGGGACAGACACCGAGGCTGACTGGAGGAAAAACGGTAGCAGTCGTGAAAGCCTCGAAGGGATTTGCGGGAAAGGATGTAGACCAGTTTTTAAAGACCGAGTTGGAGAGCCTAAAACATCTGCAAGGCAAGTCAAAAGTGGCAGTACACAGGATCACCATGAAGGACGATCAGCCGGTCAAACAGCGGTACTATCTGAAAAATCCGAAAATGCAGGGCGAGATCAACGCCAAAGTAGACGAGCTACTTGAAAAGGGCTGCATCGAACCGTCAAGGAGTCCGTACAGCTCACCAATAGTCATGGTGAGGAAGAAGACCGGGAAATGGAGGCTGTGCGTGGATTTCAGGCAGATTAACGCAAAGTCCGTGAAGGATGCATATCCAATGGCAATGATCAACTATATCCTGGACAAACTTCGAGAAGCTAAGTACATTAGCAGCCTCGACTTAAAGGAAGGGTAGTGGCAGATACTGTTGGAGGCAGCCAGCAGGCAGTACACCGCAGTACGCCGCACGCCTTTGCGTATCAGGATGATATAATTGTCATCGGGCGGATGTTAGAAGAGCACATGCTTAACCTAAAGGAAATATTTAGAAGACTGCGAGCGGCGAACCTGTAAGTAAACGCTGATAAGTGTAAATTCTTCAAAAAGGAACTTCAAAACTTAGGGCATCGCATTACAGACCAAGGCATCGGGACGGATCCGGAGAAGGTATCGGCGATAGCATTGCTTAAACCACCAACAACTGTCAAGGAGCTGCGGCAGTATTTGAGAGTGGCGTCGTGGTACAGGCGTTTCGTGCCAGATTTTGCCACGCTAGTGCATCCGCTGAGCGCCCTTCTCCGAAAGAGTGTCAAATGGGATTGGACCGACGACCACCAGCAGGCCTTTGAAGCTGTCAAGGCGAGGTTGGTCGCCGACCCAATTTTGTCATGCCCGGATTTCACAAAACCGTTTGTGCTGCAGGCCGATGCCAGCGAATATAAACCATATAAGGGTGCCATTCTCACTCAAAATACCGACCACAGCGAGCAGGCGATCTCCTATTCCAGCCAGACCTTAAACGGGTCGGAATAAAATTTCTCGGGCACTGAAAAATAATTTTTAGCAATTGGTGGGCCATAAGGAAATTAAAGCCATACCTGGGAAACCACTTCAAAGTAATAACAGATCACATGGCCCTAAAGTGGTTGAATAGCATCGAGAGCCCAACCGGAAGAATCGCACGATGGGCACTGGAGACTAGCTGAATATTGTGGCGGACGCACTGTCGCGGAAGCCCTTGCCTGAAACCTGCCGAATGATGAAGACAAAGCCACCAGGTCAACCGGCGAAACAAGCCGAATGTAGCTGGATAACGGACATGAGGGAAAAGATAGCCCAGAACCCCCAAAAATATCGGGACTATTAAGTGGAGGCCGACCGGCTGTACCGCCACATTCCTCACAGAGCGGTTAACGAGGATGTGATCGCATGGAAGCTATGCGTACCAATCGGGTCAAGGCAGCGAGTCATGGCTGAGAATCACGATATGCCGACGGCCGGACACATGGGCAGCCGGAAGACGGGAAGGGAAACCCAGACGGAAAATGCGTAAAAAATAAACGAAATCTTCGAGCTGGTCAGAAAAAACATGGAGAAGGCGGCGCAGGATCAGGCGTGGACGTGGCCCGCGCCCGACGATGCAGCGGAGGAGGCCCGGATGTGGGAGGCAGTCGAGGCCATCGACTGTCAGCGCCGACCGCCGATGCACCCGCACGATCCGCGAGCCAAGTCTGCGAGAGAGGCGGCGAAGCTCGTCGCGGAGGCGGCCGGTCGCATGGCGACGCGCGGGGGAGGAGACGAAGCCGCAGCCCGGGGGGCGGAAGGGGGGGGGGGAGTGGTCAACGCCGCCGGAGAGCGTGGGACCAGCGCCACCCCGAGTTCGCGCAGTTTTTTTTTCTATCAACTAACCGTTAATTTTAAAATACTTCCAAAAAAGCTGATTTTTGACGCACCTAATGTTTATATGACATTGAAAAGCAGAGTTCGCATAACATGCATTAGTATTTGGGTTTTCCATACCACGAATATAATGTACGATTTCTTTATTTTTATTTTTGCGATTTGTAAAATTTTTGTCTAATGCGGTGGGCTCACTGATGGCAGTTTGACGTCGTGGGTTAATATTTTTATGTAAATTGTTACAACAACAGTAATTTCAGTGAAATCCCGTGATGTTCACTTAGATCGAAAATAAGATACCAACGTCTGTTCAGGCTAGATTTATTTAAAACAGTGAATCAGATCTCGATTAAAGATCAATGACAAAATTATATAAAATAAAAAACTTTAAACAGCTGTTGTAAATTCGAGTTTCTTTCAAACTAATCATTGCAATGATTTAAAAAACTCTGTCTCAATTTGGATGTACAATTTCAAAAACACAAATTCATTATTTTAAAGCATTATAAATGTATCTCCTTGGATAATGTTTTAGTAAATACATCTGCCCCGTTATCCTTTGTTGGAACATAGTCAATCGTAATCTCCTTGTTCTCTACTTGCACTCGGAAGCAGTGAAATTTGCTTATGCAGCATTGGATTAATGGCAATGGCTATAGCAGCTTGGTTGTCCGATCTCAAAGGAAGGCAATCTCTTTTGCCCCCTGGCACACGGCTATGAACTCAGCTTCCATCGAGCTAAGGGCTACCAAGCTTTGTTTTTTAGCTTACCAGCAACCGGGCCTCGTGCTACCATGAGTATGTAGCCGCTGTATGACTTTCGATCGGATGATTCTGATCCCCAGTCCGCATCTGTGTAACAAACAAAATTATTACCAAATTT